>NW_027210650.1:2202500-2207500 GCF_029030835.1 Brachyistius frenatus | reverse complement strand
ACTTGACCGAAATTCTTTTGTAATGCACTGCTTGCTTTTCAACCACCAGAGTAAACAATGAACAGTTTGCAGTATCCTTAAGAATTCAAGCTCATTCAATACATGAATGCAATAAAAGAGTTCTGAATATGCATAATTTGTACTCACAAAATTGGTTAGGGTAAGCAGAAGTAATGCTTTAAAAGTAATCCTATGCCTAAAAATATAAACCTCAAGGGAACGCAGTGGTGGAAGGAACAGAAAAATGGATTCCAAAATATAGAAATAGCAATAGAGAGATTGTACGAATGCTGACTGGGGAGGGGATCGTATGACCGGAGAGCAGGTCAAGTGTTCATTTATAACAGTGTAATCTCTGGGAAAGGGCATCATAATGGGGTCTCAGATTAGCAATGTGTGTGTGTGTGTGTGTGTGTGTGTGTGTGTGTGTGTGTGTGTGTGTGTGTGTGTGTGTGTGTGTGTGTGTGTGTGTGTGTGTGTGTGTGTGTGTGTGTGTGTGCTACGCTTGAGTAAAGGCACAGATATCTGGAAAGAAAATACATTTGGTAAAAGTTAAAGTCACCTGTTAGAAAATGGCTTGGTCTCAAAAGTATCCTGATATTTACGGTACTTAAGTAGAAAAATGTTTTTTTTCGATATTAAATGTACTTAAGTACTGAAAGTAAAAGTAGATACTGCTATTAAAAAAGCAAATGGTCAGAAGTTTTGATAATTATGAGGATTATTCTGTTAAAGCTGAACCGAGGACACCTTGGCTACAAGTGAAAATTAGGATTAATGTTATTTAGTTGTTACGACATAGTTGCGACTCCGTAGCAGCTGCCATGTCTTGGATTGAGAGGAAATAGAAACACAACCAGGGCTTTGAGTGCACTTGTATGGATTTTCACAGTGAGGTGACATAGAAAGCATGTGAACACGTTGAAAGGACCACAGTGTGTGACATCTGAACTGAACACGTAACATCCGTGGGTTAATCTTTTTATCTTTTCATTTTAAAAATAACATGAATCCTTCAGACAGGAAGCAGTCAAAGAAAGCTAGATGCTTGTCAGTAATTGTGTGCATACGCGTCCCTAAAATCAAAAATTATATTCACATGCACACTTTGAGTGAGTGAGTATTGTGGTGCATGCACAGGTTTTCTATTATTATGGAGATTTCCAGATGGAGCGCAGCTCCTCCTTGTGGGATAAACTCTCTCATTGGGACTCAGGTACGGCTGTACCTGCATCAGCATGAACACAGCTACACAAATCCAAATTCACTCTGCAGTGTACTAATGAAAACTAATCATACAGGTTCACTGATCACGAGTAATGAAAGTGCAGGTAAATGAGGAAAAAAAGAGGCAAAAAGGGGGAAAAACTGTTTCCTATTCAGAGCATCAAAACTCACTCATTGGTGGCGGATCGATTTACTTTACAAAACAACAAAAACAACCATTAATACTACACAAACTGCCAAAGAAAATGACCATCCTTTTTATCAAATAATCCTGAATACTTTCAGCCTCTTGTCCTCTGAGGATTCATCAAATGAATCCTTCTCAAAGTGGAAAAAAAAAACATTTCCATCGATCTTTTCACCTCGCTGCTCCTGCCACTAAAGCTGTCCTTCATCAGATAAATACGACTATGATTTTTCCATTTAAAAAAACAACAATGGATTCAACATCATCCAGTGATGATGATCTTGTCCTGCTCCTCGCTCGACAAAAGAAGAGCAGATTTTGATTTCGAACCATTCAGTGACACTGTTACCAACTCTGCCGCATCCAAAAGCGAACTACATAAACCGCTAACTGTCCTGACAGCCTGGTTGCGCGATGTGATTGGTCGACGTCTTTACTTGCATCGCAAAAGCTCTGAAAAATATACCTCTACATGTATGTCGGGACTCCGGTGGACCAGATATCGGATCACACGTTCAGCTGAGCCTGTTCTTCGTTAGTACCACATACATCCTTGGAAATATACGGTATACTGTATGTACAAGTATGAACTATTCAGTCATTTACCGACTTAGTCGGGATATGCTGGAGTCCCCAAACTGAGTCCCCAGGGGGTGGAGAGGAAATGAGCTGAGAGGATCTAGTTGATGGGATGAGCATCATCACCAGAGAATTATCAACACGCCTGCCTCCAACCTTGTTTTTTTTTTTTTTCACGGCACCTTTGAAACTGATTTGAGTGCATTAATTAGGGGAGCTTGAATTTGCGGGCTTGTATTAATGTGGAAGACGGCCATCTTCTCATCAGCATGCTGAAGGCACGGCGCTCCGACAGCTGCGTGAAACATCAGGAATTTCTAGAGCGACTTAACGCAGACCAAGAAATCCCAATGTGAGTTTTTATTCTGCAGCGCTGACATAATTTCCTGATTCTGGTATTCTAACCCTGGAAACTGGAAACCATCTGCTTTGAAGCATTTCAAGTGGAACAGTAATTTGCTGTGGTTAGCTCTAAAGGCTGTAAACTCCTGTAGATTACAACAGTAGATTTTTTTTATTTGTCTTTAAGGCGTATTGATATCAATGACCGGAGGCATTATAGTTTTCACCGTTCTCGTGATATCTCAGGAACGCTTTGAAGGAATTTCTTCAAATTGGGCAGAAACGTTGACTCGGCTTCAAGGATGACCTGATAGGATTTTGCAAAGGTCAAAGGTCACTGTGACCTCACAAAACAAGAATTCATACTTTAGTGATTGTGAAATTTCACACACATTTTGAAGTGAATAAAATGTTGACGTGATTACATTTTGTATCCAATAGGTCAAAGGTCAACTTCACTGTGAACTCATAATATTCTGCAAAGACCCTTTTCCAACCTTTAATTAACACCGTAGCTCAGGACCAGAAGGGGAGATTGTGACCATATCTCACACTTGGTTGGATATTGAATCGGTGACAATAATCTCAGGTGTCCTGGCTTCTTTACAACAAAATCTACATCAATTTGAAGCTTTCTCTTCTGTCGTGGCTGCAATGTGTTATATATGTGCTCTATCAGAATCAGCTTTATTAGTCAAATTCTTTCAAAGTCTTCACTGCATGTATTTAATGAGTCTGGAGAGACATGGATTTAAACAGTGACTAGTTTGGCTGTTGGAGGCGTAAAACCTCGAGGTTCTAGTTTTTTCCTGATAGGTTCAAGTTAACCTCCTCTTTGACTGAACTGCCGATCAATGTCTGATTTGACACCTTCAGAGCGGGTCAGGAACAAAGTCCCGACTTCAGTCACATTTGGATTAATGACACGTGAAGCACTTCTAACACCGTTTTCCGAGGACATCATCAAATCAGCTGTACTACCAGCTACTGGGTTTGACAGTTAACACACCATAGGGCCTGAAGTAGGAGCAGCCACTCTGTCAACGTCAACCAGCTCAACCGCTCCACCGTATTTTCTTTTCCTTTCATCCTTTCATCTCTCTTTAAGGACGACGTGAAGAAGACGAAGTGATTTCTTTGGGTGTTGCGCATGCAGCTCTCACAATCTCACGCTCGCATGCAGTTAACAAAGCCAATCAAACCCTCCACATACAAATTAAACTCACTATGTGAATAAACGAGTGTCATTCTTAACCCCTGAGCTTATAATGAAGCATATCGCAAAACGTCTGCCACATAAATTTATCATAGTTAGGATTTTAACTGCTAACATTGCAACCCCATCTCTCCGCGGGTTCCTGCTCTCACACAAAGATTTGACAGCTTTACAGGAAATCGTTGCACGCCGGACGTATCGGCAGAGATGACTGACGTTGACGGTGGGGGGGTGGGGGGCATTACTAAATCGGCTTGGCCCGCTGCCACTCACACGTATAGCAAATCAAAGTCTCAGTGACACTCAATCTGCTGCCACACCTGCTTAAAACGGACGTTAATACGCTTACAAAAACATACATAAAATCATGCAAGTGTATGAATTCATTAACACACATACTCCTGGCTGTGTGAGTACAATATTTCACACTAGCTTAGACAAATGTCACCATAGCAGAAACCGTTTTATGGGAGAATATGTTTTTTCTTTTACCACGACCCCCAAAGAGAAAAGGCGGGAAAGGACGCCTCTCTTGTAAACTGTTAACGCTACAACTGATCCTGTGTTACTTGATGTTGCGATCTAAAATGTGTAATCTGGAATAGTTTGCAAAGATTTCAGTATTTCACATTGTCATTTTTGTTGTTGTTGTTGTTGTTTTTTCTTCTAATGTCCCTTTAATCATCTTGTGGCCCCTCCGACTTGGCCCCATATGCTGCCCCTGACCCTTAGGTTGGAAACCACTGGTCAGGAAATGAGCAGCTAAAATAAACTGTGGATTTGACCAGAACGAATTTAGTGAGAAATCACGATGATAAAATGTTGTTGTACCTTTTGTTTACCTTTCAGTTTTTGGGGATCTTTCAGATTTAACTCGGGACCTTTTCCAGAGCCCCAAACCTCATGTTGGGAACCACTGCTATACAGTATGTAGCTTATAACTCATGTCAACATCATACATAGAGTATATAAACCGCAAGCATCCAACAAATCACAAATAATAACTTTATTTTTTGTTTTTCTTTTACAGTTCCATTAAACAGCTTATGACCCCCTCAGATTTATATCGGGAGCCTTTCTAGGGCCCCCGAGCCCCTGTTTTGGAACCACTGGTCTTTTTGACATTGAGCTATGCAGCTAAAGGAAACTATAATGCTGCAACGTGATATACGTAAACTGGGGCAGAAAGCCTCTAATGGAGAAAAACGAGAGCTGCTACTTACAACTTATGGGGCAAATCAATGAGCATTACCAGATAACTGATACAGCAGTAAAACACTGCAACTGAAACATCCATAATCCATAAGTAAATGAGTCACTTTGAGGAAGTGTGTACGCAGGTATGGTAGAATCTGCACGCACACACACACACACACACACACACACACACACACACACACACACACACACACACACACACACACACACACACACACACCAAATAAGCAG